>NC_066267.1:0-7500 GCF_905404315.1 Leptidea sinapis | reverse complement strand
TCCCAGCTGTTTTCTAATTCCTACCTTTTTGACTGCTGAAGCCCACACGCTGGAGGCGTACAGGATAATTGGTTCTATGGTGGCCATGTAAATTATCCTTATGACTTCGGGGTGGAGACCCCAACTAGCTTTGGCGGCTCTGGCTAATTTTTTGTACACCCCCAGGGCCTTCCTGCATACGCTGGCGACATGCGAGTTAAAGGTCAGCTTGTTATCGATGGTGACACCCAAGATTTTAAGTTCCATTACCATTGTTATGCCGATACCACACATAGTCAGTCGCGGGGTGTCATACTTAATCTTGCGGGTGAGCACCATCGCATTGGTTTTATGCGGAGCAAAACGTAGTTTGTTTCTGACACCCCATGTCTGAACGCGTTCAAGGGCGGCATTGGCGGATTGTTCTATTTCCAATGCTGTGTCACCATCGAAAACAAGCAGGACGTCGTCTGCGAAAGCCTGGCAGTAGTTTCCCCCGGACTCTAGATCCCTTAGAAGGGGATCCAGCAAGAGATTCCAGAGTATGGGACCTCCTATGGATCCCTGGACGCATCCCTTCTTTGTGGCTCTAGCATGTTCTTCACCTGCGTACCTCACCCTGACCTTTCTGTTCTCCAGATAACTGTCGATGACCCTTCTCAGATTCAATGGACAGTTTTCCTCAGCCAGTCGGACTCTTATGGCTGGCCACCATGCACTATCGAAGGCTCCCTCTATATCCAGTGATACAAGCGTTATTATTTTCTTTTTGTCGAGCTTTGCATTTATATGTTGTATTAATGTATAGAGGGAGTCCTCGGTACTCTTCTGTGGCATGAATCCGTACTGGCGAGTACTCATCCTAGGGATCAGGTAGAATTTGAGTCGGGCCACCAACATTTTTTCAAAAACTTTCCCAAGTATAGGCAGGAGACCAATGGGTCTGTAGGCCTTTGGCGATGAATAATCACTCTTCCCAGGCTTCCTTAGTACAATTACTATAGCCTCCTTCCAAGCCTCAGGAAAATAATGAAGCTGCAAACATTTGTTTAGTAAAGAAAGGGTTACACCGGGCGCACTTTTAATAGCGTACGAGCAAATATCGGCTGTAAAGCCGTCTGCTCCTGGGGCCTTTCTTGGATTGAAAGACCTGCAAGCTTGCAAGAGTTCGGGCGTCGTGAACGGTGGATCGCAAGTTCCATTTTGCTCGCCAAAGTTCACCAGGTCTGCCCTTCTCCTTATTTCGCGATGCTCGGTATTGTCGCAGCTCATGTCATCCTCTGGATAAAATGTTTCCGCTAGAAGCTTTACAGAGCCTTTTGCGTTCATCACTTCTCCATTTCTGACTAGCGGCAGGTCTTCCTTCCTTGTTGTTACTCGCCCTATCACTCGGTAGATGCCGTCCCAGACTCCTTCCTTATCCTGCTTAGCACAGAAGTCTTTCCAACTATCTACCTGCGCTTTGATAGCCTCACGTTCGTATTCCTCTTTTTGTTTTAGGTACTCTTCAACGACCTTCGGCCTTCGGACTGGTGCAGCACATCGAATCCTTCGCTTTTTGGTGGCGACTTCTTTTTTCAGTTTCTCTAGTTTCTCGGACCACCATGGCACTCTCAGAATCTCCGTGCACTTTCTCAATTTGGTATATTTAGTGACGGTTAAATCTATTTGCTCTATTGTTGTGATTTTTTCTATTGTATTAATGGATAAATCGTTTTCTAGCATTAATTGGCTAAGCTTCAAATGAAAATCACACCAATTAGCTTTGCGCGTGTTAAACAATCTGGTTGTTCTTTGTATTTCCATGCCTTTGGATCTTTTCAGAAGAATTCTGAATAGAATGCCATTGTGGTCGGAGCTCGTGAGACCTTCATCTACTGTCCAGTCGTCCACCAAGTCCAAGATATCTGTTGAACACGCGGTAATGTCGACGTGACTGCTGTACCGTTGACCCCCTCTAATGGTGTCGAAGGTCGGAATTTCCCCTTGGTTAACGATGTTAAGGCCCATCTCTCCAAGAGCGCCTGACATTTCTTCACCCTTTAGGTCTTCCGTAAGGCTTCCCCACCATGGACTTTTGGCGTTAGCGTCTCCCCCAAGTATCATGAACCCAGGCCCCACTTCCTCGACAATAGCTTTCAGCTTGTCTAGGTAGGGTTGTATGGGCTGATCTGGCTCAAAGTAATATGAGACAAGAACGATCCTCCAGGCGCTGGTCTGGATCCCCACCACTGCGATGTTATGCGTGGTGAGTTTAGGGTACTGTATTATTTTGAGGTTATGGTCAAAGACCACCACAGCCGCCTTGACAGTCCCCTCCTCCGTCTCAGAGCACTGAAAGACGCGTACACCTCTTTGACTTCTCATCGCCTTTTCAGCACCAACATACGGTTCTTGGAGGAGCGCCACTGCAATTCCGCGCTTTGAGGCTTCAAGTAAAAGCTCATTCGTCGCTAACTTCTTCCTTTGAAGGTTTGCTTGTACGACCTTATAGTGTTTTTGTACGCCCGGGGTGACCTTAGCAATACGCTACGGTAGATCTAGCGAGTTCATCCCATTTTCGCCGTAGGGGACAATCCAGGCTGAATGCATTGTGGTCGGTGCGATCTAATTTTGCTCTGACGCAGTTTTGACATTGGGGTGGGACACCCGCCAACCGATCCGCGCATTCACTCCTGAGATGTGGGTCGCCGCAATGACTGCATAGGTCCGCTGGTTCCTTGCAAAAACGCTTTCCGTGGCCGTAGCCCAAGCAACGCGTACACTGAACCAGCGGGGTCTGATCTTCGACCCTCACCCGTTGCAGATCAATATGCAGATACCCCATCCCGGTGGCTCTACCCCATATTGTGGGAGATACGCTTATCACGACATTATTCGTGTGAGGGTTTCTAGTCCTCCTCCTGAACTTGACCTCCACCCGCTCGTCCCCTTTTTCGAGGTTTTGAAAAACGTCCCTATTCTGATTTCTCAGGGCTCTGAGTATGTCTTCGTCTGTGTTAACCGATAGAACACCCTTGAGGATCAGAAGTGGGTCTTTGTTTCTCATCTCCTCGACGGTGAGATCTACCCTTTCCTTCTCCAACCTGTTTTTGATCTTGCTCCTTTCTTCCTTCGTCTCAAATCCCATTATGATTTTTCTATCTCTCGCTTTTCTAACTTTCTCAACTTTGACCCAGCCCTCTTTTGCGTCGAGCGCCTTTCTTACCTTTTCCAATACTGCTTCCCCTGTTTCCGTTTCGTCTTTTGAAGTTACAACGATTGAGTGTAGAGTGTTTCTTGCGGATTTAGGGGTCCCAGTTTTGGTCGCAGCTACTGCCGCATACGTTTGAGGCGCCCCCTTCTCTATGATTTCCTTTTGTTTCAACAGGACTTGTTTCAAGTCCTCCATATTTCTGTTATTTTCTTGTAACAGCTTTGTATGTTCCTCTATTTTTATCGCAATGAGGCCAGGGTCGATTCCACAAGTGAAGGTATTGTCCAAGTTAGCGCCTTCTTGCTGGAGAATGCCTGACGATTTCGTATCTTTTGACCTCTCTTTGGCGTCGTTTTCTGCTTCTTTAACTAATTGGTACAGACGATCTAACGCGTCGATGACTCCATTTTTTATTTCCGTTTTGATGTTTCTGGAATTATTTATATTTAGTTTCGCTTTAGTGAGGCATGCTCGGGCTTCCGCCACTCTGTCCAGCCGTCGCTTGGGCGAAATTGGTGTTTCCACAGATGTTCTGCGCATCGTTATTGCCTTGTTCGTTTTATGCATCAGATCTGGGTTCCCGGTCGTTTTACCTTGCTTTGCAATGTCTGTCACGGGGGCAGCTTCGTCATTTTTTGCAGTATTTGAGGCCTCCCATTTCCCTATGCTTCGTCTGACGTTTGAAGCAGATGTTCCAGCACCAGAGGGTGACTTGTCATTGTCCGTCTTTTTGGGTGGAGTCCTAATTCCCAACATTTTGGAGGTAATCGTCTAGATGTAAACGGTGATTAATAGAATAAATGTGGGTTAGGTTAGGTTAGGTTAGGTTAGGTTAGGTTAGGTTAGGTTAGGTTAGGTTAGGTTAGGTTAGGTTAGGTTAGGTTAGGTTAGGTTAGGTTAGGTTAGGTTAGGTTAGGTTAGGTTAGGTTAGGTTAGGTTAGGTTAGGTTAGGTTAGGTTAGGTTAGGTTAGGTTAGGTTAGGTTAGGTTAGGTTAGGTTAGGTTAGGTTAGGTTAGGTTAGGTTAGGTTAGGTTAGGTTAGGTTAGGTTAGGTTAGGTTAGGTTAGGTTAGGTTAGGTTAGGTTAGGTTAGGTTAGGTTAGGTTAGGTTAGGTTAGGTTAGGTTAGGTTAGGTTAGGTTAGGTTAGGTTAGGTTAGGTTAGGTTAGGTTAGGTTAGGTTAGGTTAGGTTAGGTTAGGTTAGGTTAGGTTAGGTTAGGTTAGGTTAGGTTAGGTTAGGTTTTTTTTTTTATTTTTTTTTTTTTTTTTTTTTTCCTATGCTGTTCCCTCCAACTCGGGGGTCGAAGCTCTTGTAATTCTAGCGACTCATTCACACCTGCTCTCTGTTCATCATTCATACTTCATACGGTATCTTTCTTCATCCATCCACTTTCTCACTATACAACAGTGGGGTGCCGATGCTATTCCTGGCCTACCTAAATGTGTACCTATTCTATTTTTAAGTTCTTTATTTATTTATTGCCTTATTCTACTTATATCTATATATACTATATCCTAATTTCTTATTTATCTTATTCTATTTATGCTTTACATTCTAGTTACATCTGTCGGTATATTACAATATTAATACATTAAGTTTTATTTTTGTGTATTACCCTTTCTATAATAACTTTACAAAATCTTAAAAATATATTTCTAGTTTTATCGTCCTGCATTATTGTACATATATTATCCTGCCTTATTTCTGTTCCTATTTCTATCTCTACCTTTGCTCTACTAATACTATATACTGGACATTCTGTGATTATGTGTGCAACTGTTTCGTCTACATTAAGATCACAGATACATAATGGGTTCTCACTCCGCTTAAATCTATTTAAGTAGTGGGAGAATCCCCCATGCCCACAGTTGCACAAGTACTGGGTCAAGTTTGATGTTCTTTAAAATTTTATATGATTGAACTACATTTGGGAAGAATATTTTAGTAACCGACGCAGTCCCTCCTTCTTTGTACCTACTATCCCATTCTTCTATCGTTCTCATTCTTAATTCCCTTTTTATACACGAGATAGGGTACTTGTCATACTCGGGCTTTGTCTTTAATAGCAAAGCTGCGTCCTTTGCCAACTCGTCAGCCCTCTCATTTCCCTCCAGTCCCGAGTGCGCCTTTACCCAAAATAATTGTATAATTTTGTTTTGAATTTCGATCGTTTTTAAATTCTCGCGCGTTTGAACTGCCAAAGGATGGAGGGAAATTCCGCCCACCACTGTTTCCAGTGCCGAGCGGGAGTCGCTGTATATGTTTGCACTGCTCGTCTTGCTCTTAAGAATTAGCTCGGTCGCTTTGCAGAGCGCTAATAGTTCCGCCTGGTAAACGCTGCAGAAAGACTCCAACTTTGCTTTTCTCGTACCAATCTCTGAGCCGTTTTCCCACTGGGATAAAGCGGCTCCGACTTTCCCTTCTATCTTACTTCCATCGGTAAATATTTTCATTCCAGTATGTTGGAGTATTTCTGCACCGTCCCCGAGACATCGGAATGTAAGCCCTAACTGTTCCGACGGATGTGCCATTTCAGCAAAGGGCACAGGTCTCTCCACCTCCCTGTCCCCGATCACCAGACGAGAATGACCCTTCTTTATTTCATAAAGTGAGGCCACTTCCCAGATCCTGAGGTCCAGGGGAAGCAGTCCGGCAAGTATTAAAGCCGAATTCAAAGATACGGTCTTGTACCCCTTGACGCATTTTTGGACAAAGCCCCTCTGCACTGCATTCAACTTTCGCCTAATACCCATCTTCTTTGCGGCCGGACCCCATGCACTCGCCGCATACAGTACTATTGGTTCAACTGCCGCCGTGTAGATTGTTCTGACTATCTCAGGTTCCAGCCCCCAGTGAACTTTAGCGGTTCTTGATAGTTGTTTGTAGACATTCAATGCCCTACGGCACACATTCGCCACGTGGGCATTGAATGCCAGTTTATCATCTATCAAGAGACCGAGCACCTTTATTTCTCTCGACATGACAATATTAGTACCCCCCATGTGCAGTATTGGGGTGTCATACTTCAATTTCCTAGTTATTAGTATTGCTGTAGTTTTTTGAGGCGCGAATTTCAATTTATTTATGGCACCCCAATTCTGCACTAACTCAAGTGCTTCGTTTGCCTGTCTTTGTACATCTTGTGTGGTCTCACCGGAGAAAATCAGAACCACATCATCGGCAAACGCCTGGCAGTGAACTTCCTTTCTCTCCATCTCTTTCAACAATGGGTCCAGCAGCACATTCCAGAAAGTTGGCCCCCCTATAGACCCTTGCACACAACCTTTTTCAGTCTCTTTCATCCATTCCGACCCTGCGTACCTCACCAGCACTCTCCTTTTCGAGAGATAGCTGTCCACCAAGCACCTTAGGTTTACTGGGCACTCTAGTTCCGCCAGCCGGCACCGAATAGCAGGCCACCACGCACCATCAAATGCTCCCTCTATGTCCAAAGATATAACTAAAACAATCTTCTTGTTATCGCGCTCTTTTTGAATGTGTTGGATCATGTCATAGAGGGAGTCCTCGGTGCCACGCTGCGGCATGAACCCATACTGCATAGTGCTCATTTTTGGCAGAGTATGCCATCTTATTCGGCGAACAACCATCTTCTCAAAAATCTTTCCAAGGACTGGTAATAGTCCAATCGGCCTATATGACTTTGGAAGGGTATAGCTATCCTTTCCAGGTTTACGCAGGGCCACCACAACCGCAATCTTCCATACCTTGGGATAGTAGGTTAGCTGTAGACATTTATTTAATATGGCTAAGAATAGATTAGTATCCAGAGTGATAGCTGCCTTACAGATATCTGCTGTGAACCCGTCCACTCCTGGTGCCTTTCTTGGGTTAAAGCTATCAGCAGACCATCTTAACTCCTCCACTGTGAATGGAGGATCGTATAGTTCAGTATGCGTACTTCCATTCACTCTTTCCGCTTCTTTTCTCACTTTTTGGTGGTCTGCTGTATCTTCATCAGTGTCATCATTAGGATAGAAGGTATCTGCCAGCAATCTAGCAGATTCCCCCCCCGTTAAGATTTTTCCTCGGTGTTCCAGTGGCAAGTCCTCTCTTCTAGTTGTTGTCCTGTTTATCACTCTGTACACTCCATCCCACATACTTTCTTTGTCTTGCTTACAGCAAAACTTTTTCCAGCTAGTGGTCTGGGCATTCCGTACTTGCTGTAAGTAACTCTCCTTAGCCTGAAGATATTGTTCAGCGACCCATGTTCGGCGGGCAGTGCAGGCATTTCTAATTCTGCGTTTCTTAGTTAAAACTTCTCTTTTTAACTTAGTAAGTTCCTCAGTCCACCAAGGCAATCCTGTTT